>NC_083364.1:96592500-96637500 GCF_030254825.1 Meriones unguiculatus | reverse complement strand
AGAAGAGCCATGCTTTGTGGATTAAATAAAATGTTCTTTACCCAGTAGTGCCGAGTGCGGATCTAATGTCCCCGGGCTATTTGCATCAAAACCACCTTGTGTCCTGACCCCTGACCCCCTGGGACTTGGCCAGGTTCTGGGTTTGTCTCCACTCCGGACACAGTTGCCCAGCCCAGCAGACCTTACGTAGCACAAGCACCACAAGTTGTGCATAGCGATAACCCTGAATGCCACACCTAACAGGAGCCTGAGCAACGGAGATTACAAGCCCTCGGGAAATGACTTCCAAATGACTTTGGAAATGCAAACTTCCAGCACATGGGTAAGATGGGTTAGCTGTTGATGCAAAGAGAGGCAAACGCCTCTTCCTTAGCAAAGCCTTCTCAGAAAGCACACGGCGTTCCTGGGGGCTGGGCTTCTGCATCACTGAAAACCATGAGTTAGGGCTTAAGAAATGACTGGGTTCTTAAGGATGTGCACTGTCTTTCAGACGACCTGGGTTCCAGTCCCAGCACCCACATTAGGCAGCTCACAACCCTCTGTAACTCAGTCTCCTGGTGATCTGATGCCTTCTTCTCTCCTCTGTGTGGAAACGCACACACACACTTTTAAATATATTTTAAAGGTAGGAACTTAGAATAAAATATCATCCCTTGCTAAGATCAGGTCTTGATGAATCCCGTCATCAGAAAGGGTCCCCTTCTTGAACTGTGTGCTTTGTGAAATGGAAAGCCTCTCTTCTTAGGACAATAAATAAACAGAATGCCCTGTCCTTATTAAACGGCCCGCTGCAAAATAATCGCTTTCAGTCTTCTTGTGGAACTCTTTCTCCTTAAAGATGCATGAACAGAGGTCTGTAGTCGGGTGGAAGACAGATGTCAGAGGTTTGGAAATGAACTTCTGGCAGTGACTGTGAGAGACAGCGGGTTGTCACCGGGTACCGTGGGTGCCCTCTGGAATACCACACAAGGCAGGTGTGTGTCCCGGGCAATCGGGATTAGGCTGGGGAAGCCCTCATCCTTTCTCTGGAACAGCTCGGAAAAGGATGACCAAAGCAGGGTGCAGGCGGCTGCTGGGTGCCAGGAGCTGTGGAGAGGGCTGACAGAACAGAGCCAGGACCTGATCAGTGTAAGCGGAGCCCTGGGGTTCCGTCTGGCTGGCCGCGCCCCCTCCGCGCTGTGCTGACCACGTGAGCTGGGGGGGGGGCTTACAGCCCAGTGGGAGGCAATTTAGAACACACACACACACACACACACACACACACACACTCACTCACTCTCTTCACAACTCCTGGAAGCCTCCAGAGAAGCTGCAACAAGCAGTCACAAACTGATGGTGGAGTTGGGGACTTATTGGTGACTTGGACGGATGGGGTCCCCGGGGATCTAAGCCCCAGAGGCTCCCCCCAGCACGAGGCACCCCCGTTTGCCGTTGCACCGCAGGTCAAACAGAGAGCAAGGCGGGGCTCGGGTGGGTGGCCGGGTGCGAGCCCCGCTCTGTGCCCCCGCCGGTGGCCCCCAGCCTGGCCCCGCTGCGCCGCCTCTGCTCTCCAGCGCGCGGCGCTGCTGTTCTCCAGAGCCGCGTCGCTTCGTGCGCGGACAGCGCGGCTCGGCCGCCGGCCGGAGCCCAGAGCATCCACTGAATCCGCGGCTCTCGTGACGTCTCCCGCTGGGTCTGGCCCTCGGCTCCTCCGGAAGGCTTTTGGCCCGGCCACTCAGGCTGCCCGCGGTCTCCTGGCAGCCGGCTCCGCTCCGCCCCTGCCCACGCGCGCTCCCCTGCCCCTCCGAGGCCCCAGCGCCCAGCCCTCCAGCCAGAGGGAGCCAGTCGCTAGACGGCAGCTCCCGGCTGGAGAGGTTGGGCGGGCGGAGGGTGGGGACCCGCGGGACCGGCCAGCCGGGCCGGCCGGATCGAGCGCGAGCAGCAGAATGGAGTCTCCCGACAGCCTGCCGCGGCTGCTGTGGAATTAGACCCTCCGCTCCAGCTGCTCTCTCCTCTCCTTTCTGCGGCTTCTTCCCTCGCCACCCGCCGCGGAGTGAACGGCGGCGAGAGCTCGCTCCGCTCCCGAGAGGCGATCGCGATGGAGTGAGCCACCCGCCCGCCACACGGTAAGCGGCGCCGACTCGCTGGAAGGCGAGGCGCTGGCGCGGGTCCCGGCCAGATGTTCCGCGCCCTGGCCTCCCCGGCCTCCGCTCCCGGCTCGCGGGTCCCCAGCCCCGCTGTGGCCGCATGCTTCCCCCGCTCCGCCGAGGCATGATGCCGGAGTCCACCGGAGGCAGGAGAAGCCAGTTACATAACCCAAAGAAAATGTGTCTCGTGGGGTTTTCATTACAGCTTAGAAACTCGCCTGGGGGTGGCGGGAGGAGGGTCTGCCGCCCTGGGCGCTGCAGACCGGGCAGGTCCTGTGGACCTCATTTCGCACCTCCGGGGAAGAGCAGACGCTCGGGCGAGGCGGCAGGCAGGAGCCGCGGGTGCAGGCGGCGGAGTTAGCAAAGCCCATTGTCTCGGAGGTGGCTGTAGCCTTGTTCTGTTTGGGCATAACAAGGAGAGGATGCGAAGGCGGAAAAGTGAGCGGAAGGGAGGAAGAAGCCAGGGAGGACTCCACGTCTTCATCAGCAACCCCGCGATGTGGCGTGCTGGCTGAAGACACGGACTGAGATGTCCTCACAAGTAAACTAAGCGAAAGGACGGGCGCCTCGGGTCAAACGAAGTGTCCGTGCCATTTAGGGACTGGGTGGACTTGACTTAGCCTCCCTCCCGGGCTGGGTTCCTCAGGACGTTGCGCTTGGATTAGCTTCTAACCGAAGTGGCACTCACATTCCCCTAACGAAGCCCTGGCGGATCCACAGGTATAGACAGGGCTCGCTGTGGGGAGCCTTAGGGGGGCTGACCACAGAATAACAGGAATTTCCAAAGAACCCCTTCTTAAAGAGAGAGAGAGAGAGAGCGCAGAAATGCCCCTGTGCCGGGGAGCTGGCGATTTATTACATTTTTAATGAGCCCCCAGCTGCTTTACCCAAAGTCTCGGGGTCCTGGGAGCTCACTGGCAGCCACGTTGGCCGCTTCCCTGCAAGCACTGTGCCCGGCTACCTTTCTCTTCTGCTGAAAGATGGAGTAGGGCAGTGTCCGGGAAAGTGGGCTTGCTACAGCCAGGGCTCAGCTAACTAAGCTTCGCCCATTTTGCCTGGAGAAGGAAGGAGCTGAGTCTCCATGGCGACCCAGGTGGGAGGGGACATAGCAGCTCCAGTGACAGGGAAGAAAACGGTGGACAAAACTTTCTTGGCTCCAAGCAAAGATATGCCCACCATGTGCCCCGAGGGGGTCCCAGGGCAGCAGCTGGGCCAAGCTCCTAGCGGTGATCCTTCTGCCCCCACCTCCCCCCAGAGGGCACTTAGACACGGCCACTCTCTCTTCTGAGCAGGCTCCGGGTTCAGCACCAAGGCCAAGGCAGTACGGAGGGTTAGGCTCCCCTTAGCCTGACTGACTCAGCCAGCAAGCTCTAGAGCTTCTAGAAGGTCTTGGGAAGGCATCGCGTTCTGTAAAATTCCCTGCTCAGGCGGAACAGGGTGTAGGATTATCCACGGGATGATGTGGAGTTAGCAAACCAACCGTTCCCTGATGGTGCCTCAGAGAGACTGTTCAAAACAAACACTGAAACTGCAAGTGGATAAAGCTGACCAAGAACCAAGAAAAATCCCTCCTTGGTGGAGGGAAACACACACACGCACATGCTCACACATATACTCACACAGGGAGAAAGAGAGAGAGAGAGAGAGAGAGAGACCCTGACCCCCCCCAAAAAAAAAAGTTGAATTTGAACCAAGAGTCTGACTCAGAAAACACCAGTGGTTTGGGTCCCTCTCACACTCTCACATTCTCACACTCTCCTTTTGGACATAGATGTTGGAAAGGTGCCAAGATGGCATCCTGACCAGTAAACCAGCCAACCAACTCCTGCCTAGGGTCCTGGGATCTAAGAGGGTGGAGAGACACTTTAGCCTCTATGCAGCCATGGGGACCCCTGGGTTAGCGAGGTGGAGAGTGAGCTCTTGGGCACAGTGCATGAATGAGGCACCAGGCTTCCACAGACCAGCACGGTCTAGGAGCCGGTCGGTCCTAACGATGATATAAACAGGGAGGGCCTGGGCGGGCGCCTCTTGTTACTCGGTTCATCTGGCCAGTGGCTCAGGTGAGTACTCAACCCTGCCTTCCTGGATGGCCTCTGCTTCGCCTTTTCCTTCAGCGGCCATCGCCCCCACTGCTTATGACTGATGAAAACAGTAGTGCAGGCCACTGCAGGCCAAGGCACAAAGCCTTGAACGGCAGCAGCCCCGTGCAGTGGGGGCCGTGTTGGTTGTGGCACTTGGCTGAGGTTTAGGGGGTAGAAATGGCAGCAGCACTCTAAGGGAACCCGACTCTTCAGGAGTCACATGTATGAGACCCTGGGTTGGTGCTGACTTGGGATTCTTAGAGGTAAACGTGGCACACCTGGGCATGCAGCTGGGCTTTCCAAGGCCAAGGGCGTGTTGATGTTTCCTGAGGAAAGTGTGGGCAGAGCACTTCAGGTGTGGCTAGCACTGTGAGCATAGCTGTCAGACCCTTTAACTTACCCGTAGGCACACGGGAAAGTGGAGCTGTGTGTTCCGGACATGGGCAAAGGGCTGAGGGATTACACTGGGTTTTTTTCTTTGAATTTCAGATCCTGATGGATATTGACAAGTTTATCCGTGTTTGAATTTATCCAGCTTGTTATCTGAACTAGAAGTGATGTGCAGAGTATTTTGGGACTTAAACAGGCTGTGCTCTGGCTTTGATCCATCTGCTGTTCCCAGCAGAAGGAAAGCGGAGATTAGAGGCGAGCAGTAACGGAGGGTGTTAGATGAAGAGAGTGTCCCGAATGCGGTCTTAAGGTTCTCCCACAGACCTGAAAAGAAAAGGCTGTGTATAAACCAAGACTGGGAAAGGGCTCCGTCTTTAGTTGCAGTGACTTGTGTGTAACAGTCGATGGGTTTCTCGGCCAGCAGCCTGTAGTCACGGTAGAGTCCATTCTCAGGTTCGCCACTCGTTTCCCAACCGTGGCTTGCTTACTTCCTGGTGGCTAATGACTGAAGCCAGTGCCATTCCGTCCTTATGGAGTCCACAGCACACTCCAGCCACTGCCAGATCGGCTAAGGAGAACGGCTTCATAAGACCCACCCCGGGAGCCAGTTCTGTTTGGCATTTTCAAAGACTACACTGATGCCTCTCTTTCCTGTTCCCAAAATGTGAGCAAACAGTGTGTGTGTGAGAGAGAGAGAGAGAGAGAGAGAGAGAGAGAGACCCGGGCCTTCGCTGCATCTGTAGGACTCGAATTAATGGTTTCCTCTGAGCTGTGCAAATGCTTTTGTTCTCTCCCACGTTCCTCCGGTCCTCTTGCAAACCTTCACTACTTTACACAGTTGTTTCAAATGGAAAAATAGCTCCAGATGAAACCGCAGGAAGGCTTGCTGGCAATTAAAATGCGTGAATAAACCCTTATCAAACCTTAGTACCCTCTCCTGATGTTTACAAACAGAACATGAGTCTGCCTTCCAGGGCTCAGTGCCGACGGGAATCTGCATGAAGCAAAGTTCTGCCTAAAAGAGAACAGAAACTCACCCTTGATGGAATAAGACAGAAGTGACACGTGGGTTTGGGAGGAGAGCAGGCCAGGGGAGAAGCACAGAGGAAGGCTGGTTTTGCTTTCCTCCAGAATGAGCCTTCTTTCCAAATCACATTTTCATGGTTTTTTATCAGAACTCATGATGAAACGAGTGTTTAAATGTACTTAATGCAGATTTATAACTTAATGAGATGATACCTATTATTTCCTTACGTTGTAATAATTATCATGTAAGTGCCAAAAGAGAGCTAACTCATCCTAGAATTTTACTCAGTTATAAAAATTGTTCATATCAGGAAAGTAAAAATTGGTTGTTAAGCTGAAAAAGTTTCAAAATGCTTCCAACCCATTAAAAGCTGCATTTTACTTGCAGCCTTCATTCACAGTGTTTGAAGATTTGGGAATCTAGCAAAATAGCAAGCAGCCATTTAGAATAAACTGTGTTTTGAATAATGGCAAATAGGTAGTTGTAGCCATAGCTAGGATCCTTTTCGGAAGGGCCCTTGTGAGCACAGTCAGCAGCTGATGGAATTCAAGGTTCACCCCGTCCTCAAATGTGCACCGACTTGATGTCCTCCAACAGCGTTAGCTAGCGACAAGGTTGGCTGCCTTTGATAGAGGACACCTACCTTTAGATGCATCCTAATCCATAGCCTTCCTCCAGCCACGCCCCAAACCAACTGTGTTCATTTTCCTAGTAGTCAACAGTTACTCAGACAGCCCTTGGAGAGGACTTGTCGGCCATCAACGTGGAGCCACTGAACGCTCAGGATTCAGACTCCAGTCAGGCCATTATCAGCCCTCCCAGCTGGGATACACAAAGTTCAGTGCATTTTAACCACACGGTGATTTGATCACACTTAGGCACGCCCATCCCAGCTCAGCTGAGAGCCTTTGCCGCACCCCCTTACGCTGTGTCTGCCGCTCGGCTCTGACCTGGGATCAGAGCCCATGATGCCTTAGTGAGCAAAGTTTAGCTAACTCTCCTCCACCCCAGAGTCCAGCCCTCAGCTACGGAGATATCACTTCTGGCGTCAAATCGTAACAAAAGAACCGGCAAGTACGTGTGCGAGCGATACACCCACACCCTGCAGCTGTGCGTGAGACAGCCCGAGCAGTAAGGCCCCGTGCGGGAAACAGGCCTGCAGGCCGAGGTTAAGTCTTGGCTCTAGGTAAAGTCTCCTCAGAGGCACCTCCCTTCTCCCTGCAGGACGTGAGGGCTGGGTGGCCTGCTTGCTTGTTTGCTTGTTTGCTTGTTTGCTTTTATTTCCTTCTTGTCATCCAGCAGAAATCCCTGTGTGGCATCATGCTTGACAGGCAGTTTGTTCCTTGGTTCAGAGCCCTGGCTCTGGAGTCCCATAAATGTATTCAGATGGAGGTTAAGTGTATTAGTCTCTTCTCTCTGGATTCAGTGGAGTCATAGCGGCCGCACTGGCTGTAAAACAAAGGCTCATTACTCCCTTGAGCCTCCCTGGCTGGCCAATAGAGGCTCTGCCCCTGTGTCTTCTTCATTCAGAGATCCAGGCTGAAGGATCAGCCCGGTCTGGAACGCTCTGTTCCTAGATAAGGGAAAGAAGAATGTCAGCTAAGCCACACAATTGCCAGTGGCTGATGGGACGGAAATGCGGCTTCTCTCCACTGTGAGATAACACAAGCCATTCAGCAAAGACGAAGTCACGAATTTCTTCTTCTTCCAGGGCACAAAGTCTGGTGGTGATACACACCTTTAATGCCAACACTCGGGAAGCAGAGGTGGGTAGATAGAGCTCTATGAGTTCAAGACCAGCTTGGTCGATGTAAAGAGTGTCAGGCCAGGCAGGGCTGCATGTTGAGACCCAGTCTAAAGCAAGGTTTACAACAAGAACAGCACAGCAGGTGGAAAGCTAGGGGCAGCTCAGGAATCTGTGATGCTACAGAGTCTTCTCCGTGAAAATATGACACAGCTATGACCACAGGGGTGCCAGGAAGACCGTCCTACTGCGTACAGCCCAGGGCGACACCCGGCACAAAGGAGGCACTTCACAAGCAGCAGAAACTGCCGTGTCTTTGTCCTAGTGAGGCTGTGAATGCCGTTTTGCCATCACTGGCCTTATCCGAAGGCCTTCTGGGCTTTCAGCTTTCCCAGTCTGAATGCAAACATTTGTGTCAAGCCTTTGGGGACAGCATGCGTTCGCACAAGTTCTGCTGGACTGTGTTTGATTTTACTCTCCGTGGTCTTGTTGTTAATTTCTCACTCTGCCTATATTATCCTATTATTATAGGCAGATAATATCTGCCTACAATATCCGCAGATATTATCCTTGGTCCGTGCTTAACAACAATGCACATGCAGTATTCCATGCTGTGGTCTGAGGTGTTCCCCGGGTGATTGGATTCAACCTCCCAGGAGAAAGGGGACCACCGCTGGGTAACGACCACCAGCAAAAATCCTGGTGAAGCAATTTAACAAGACTGAGGTTTTTCTCAGTCTCTAACTGGCTCTGCTGAGGCTGCCTGGGACCTAGATGGATGAGCACTGTTACTTTAAACACGAATTCCGTGTTCTTCTGAGTGTTAACACCTGCCCGCAAAAAAGAGTAAGAAAAGGCCACCCTCTCCGAATGTCTTTTTAAGGCCATACCTAATTGCAAAAGACCTAAAAATCAGAGCTTAACTCTGCCCAGGACAAAAAAAAAAAAAAAAAAAAAAAAAAAAATTTCCAGAGGCCACACACTATAGAGCTCAGCGTATATGTTTTGTTATATGTGTGGCACCAAAGACATACCCCTGACACGGGTCAGGAATAAGAAAGGGGAAGCCAAGCAGAAGAGCTACTCAACCTCAAAAAGGTTCTCAGGGAATAGAATTTGGTGGTGCCCTGAAGCCATGCTTGGGTGATGTATCATTTAAAATAAATCAGTTGGGATCTTTTGACTCCTGGAGTGGGTGTCAATGGTACCTAACAAAAGAGATGCAAGTTCGTATGATTTGACTTGTGCTTGCTGAGCTGTTGGAGTGTGCGCATGTTGGAGTGGCTTTCTAAGCCTGACAGTTACACCCACACCTCGTCTAAGCGCGCTGGAGAATTAGATGCCGCCTTCCAACACTGCGTGCTCACTGCTGACTAGCAATTTGCATTTTGTTTGGTATCACATAACTGTCTGTAGGTTAGACCCTCGCTTCGAGCTTGGGTCCAGCCTCTAACAACAGCCTGTGCGCACTCTCCTGAAAACAAGCTACTCACTTCGTAAGTGGCATTTCAGAGCCTCTGTCTGCCTCTTGGGGAGTGGGTTGCATTGCCCTCGGGAAATGAGATTTTCACCCTCCCACCTTCGCAGAGGCGAGGGGCAGGGCTAGCACTGAGTGATGTCACAGAAGGAAGAAGATGAACAGGAAGAGCTGAAAGAACAGAGGGGGCGACTGTACCTTTCCCAGCTCTCTCCCCTCCCCTCTGCTCCCCAAACTCAGGTGTCAGAGCCTCAGACGAGGGATGGGGTGGTGCAGGAGTGAGGACGAGCATGTGTGACAGCCTGCCTGCACTTACAGCTCTCCGAAGGCAGGGACAGAAGACCCTGAGCAAGCTGGCTAACTAGACCAGCTGTACTACTGAACTCTGGGCTCAACTGAGAGACTAGGGTCTCTGAAAAAGATAACGAGCAATCGAGAAAGACTCGAGATGTCACCCTCAGGCACGCACATGCCGCCCCACAAACATTTGAACAATCATGCAAACACACATACACATGCACCCACATCTACACATACCACACATGAGAGGTCAAAAACCACAGCATGCAGAACCCAGCCTGACACAGTAAATACCACCGCTACATACCTTCCGTGGAGGACTTAACTGAGCTAAAGAACTCTTGACCACTCTATATACCATACCGTTCCAACTAAGTAACATCTCCTAGTCAATTTATGCTGTGTGTGTGTGTGTGTGTGGCAATGGAGGTGGGTATGAGGGTGTGATGCGTATCCCGATGTGTGCTGTAATAAGACACCAATTGAAGCAGAGCAGAAGCGCCCAAGCGGGCTTTCACCTGGCCTCTCCCCATGATGGAGGGCAGCAGAGCATGAGGACAGGACCAGGGGTGCCACCCGCTGGGAACAGCTCACCATTCTCACAATCACAGTGTCAGCCTCTGAGGACAAAACCTTCCTCAGCAACAGGCCCTAATCCCGCACTGAAGACACACCCTGGAGGACACACTCCAGCACAGTGTGACAGGTGAAGGACGCCATCCCTCCTCTCGAAGCATGTAACAAGGAAGGGGCACACCCTTCCCTCTGCGTTCCCTTCCTTTCTTGACAAAGACTGGAGTGGATAGAGAGTTGAGTGCATGTGAGCGCGTGTGCCCGTGGAGGTGAGGAGGGCACCAGATCCCCTGCAGCCTGAGTTACAGGCAGCTGCGGGCTCTGGGAACTGAGCTCAGGACATCTGGACAGGCGATGCTTGCTCTGAGCCTCTGAGCTGTCAGTCCAGCAGCCTGCGGCTTTTCCTTGAAGTTCTCACAAGTGAGAGTCACTGAAGAGTCAAGCAAAGTCAGGTATACTCGGTGTCTTAAAACTCTCGTCACCTCTCCTGGAGCTGCCAAGTCCAGAGCAGGGGGCTATCTGGGGAGAGAAAACAATGTTAAACTCACACACCAGGACTTCATTGTAAAGTCTCCCGCTTGGGAGGTCCCAACGCTTGTGAGAGCTTGTGGGGGTTTGAGCAGTGCGCCTCATGCTCCGCAAATCACCACAGATGTATCTCTGCTGACAGACAGAAGCACCCACAAGGGAGAGGTCAGTAAGTGTGCCCCAGAGAGTCACTAGAGAGCTAGTTTCCAGTGCCAAGTCCCCAGCTAACACCAACACCGTGGTCTGGAGCTTCGACCCAGGGCTGACCATCCGCACACCCCTCTGAGGACCCTGGTGCACGCTCAAGCTTGAGCTACTCACTAGGCCTCTCCTATGATCTTCCAGATGGAGGAAGTCTGAGGCAGGCTTCCCCGAATAGCACAGAGAAGGCGCCAAGCATGGCTCACTGAAGAGTTAGCAGAGTCATGCCATGGGATGCAGGCCTGCCTTCTGCCATGGGCGAGTCTCAGGGGCCTGGGAGGGTGGTGGAGGTGTCAGCCCATCAAATCCAACCAGCCAGTCCCTCCGAGTTACACAGATTATGGTGAAGCAAGACTTCACTGTGTTAGTAACGAACCTCTGGGAACTGTGGCTAATCCACCCGGAAGGGTTTCTTTTCTTTTGGAAAAATATTCTTTAGATGAAAGACAATATCAGCAAGTGAGAAGAGTGAACCACAGTGAGGAAAATGAATGGGGACCTTATCAGGGCAGACACTCCTTCAGGGAGGCAAGGGGGAATTACAATCATATAACTCGCGTTAACTTAAAGTGTCTCCTAGCTTTACATTTCTAAAATTCATCCTTCAGTAGTGGCATCCTATATCATCCCCGCTCCAGGGATTAGTGAATCAAATCGCTATGAATAAGTCAAAGCAGGGCCACTGGCCCAGCATATACAGAAGCCTGGGTTCATCCCAGCATGTGTGTGTGTGTGTGTGTGTGTCGGAGAGAGAGAGGATTGTGAGATCCTCTATATCTATAGATGGATGGATGGATGGATGGATGGATGGATGGATGGATGGATGGATAGACAGACAGATGATCGGCACTGTTGCCTACCCATCATGGAGAAGCAGGACCACATTTTCCCCTGGTATGTGAAGGTGCAGACCTCTGAAAATGCCCAGTTTAATTGGGAGCAACCTGAACAACACAGAAAGGGCCTTTATCTGGGAGCCATGAGTGAGCAGGCCTGAAAAGAGGCATTGGGTTTAGGATACAGCTCAGAGATGGATGGGAAAGGAAAGATACTCCAGCATGTTTGGAGCGGTAAACTAGCAACAGAAAAATGGCCCAGGCTCCCTGCCATCAGCAGTGCTGAGAGCAGGCTATCACTCATGAGCTCCGGGAGCCAGATGCGGGTGGACCCTGTCCAGGGAAGCTCCCACACTGTGCCCCGTGAGCAAGAGGAACCACGCGCAGCCAGGGCCAGGTGCAGAGCGCTGCTTCCAGGGAGAAGCAGCCTTGTTGGAAAAGAGGCTCCAGAGCTGCCGTGTCATGGACTCAGAACCACAGTCCCTGGCTGTTAGCACCAATGGCCATGGCTTAGGGACACCTCCTTCCCCAGGCACACCCAGGACCAGACGTGGCTGGCTACAGCAAGAAGTCAATTAACCCTGGGTGGGCTAGCTAGGCAGGATGGAAGGACTTGTTAGTCTTTATTGCTGGGATCAAACAACTTAAGTTGAAGTAAGTTGACCAGAAGCAACTTCTCGGAGGAAGAGCTGGTTTGGCTTCAGGTCTCGGGGGAGCACCGTTGCGGTGGGGGAGGCATGGTGCCAGGACACCAGAGAGGAGGCTGAGATACACATCTTCCACAAACAGACACTATACAGCATCAAAGTCCCAGTGAAGCACGTCCACCCCAAGGCTCCACCCCCCAAAAGGTCTACAGCCCACCCAGACAGGAGTACCCTGGGAGCCATGTGCCCAAATACCCAAGACAGGCAAAGGGGCACGTTTCTCATCCAAACTACCACGGTGGCTGGGGACAGAGGTTGCAATGCCTTGCAAGGGCTGAAAAGCAAGGGAAGGTAAGCAAGCCACTGTCATCTCAGAGAAGTCCGCCGGATAAACTGAGTGTTCAGATCAGGGACTCTGAGACCGGGCGTAGACAGAAACAGAGCTGTGTCTCGAAGTATCTCTTGCCTGAGATCTTAGGACTTTGAAAGAACCGCTGGAGACAGGTCAAAATTACTTTCCTTGGAAGACGAAAGCAGACTGTATTTTCCACATAGGCAAGCTGTAGATACTCGTATAAGTCAGCAAGGACTTTTGAGAAGTCCACATGCTCCAGTACTGTAAATGGAAGTCTCGGGGGAAAATGCGTGCATCTTCTCTGGATGGCTTACACCTGTGTAAACACTAGTTCCACACGTCACTCGGGAGCCAGGAATGGACAACAGGCCTGGGAGTGACCCAGAGCGTCATTGGGACAGTGTGGGTGCTGTGCTCTCTTCCACACGTGGAAGGCCAGGTTGCTGCTGTGTGGTCACTGTGGTCGTCTTCTTCTGAGTTTGCTGTAGACGGCTTAGTTGGCAAAATGCTTGCCGCACGAACCCTGAGGACTGAGTGATCCCAGTTAGTGCATGAAAGCCAAGCGCAACAATGAATGCTGGGGATGAAAATGAGTGGACCCAGGGGCTCACTCGCCAACCAGTCTAAAGGATGAGCTCAGGTCCCAGTGGGAGACACCTGAGGTTGACCTCTGACCTCCACACCTGCATGGCTGTCTGAGCCCAGGCGTACGTACACACAGATGGAGACACACGCATTTTTGAAACCTGAGACTTTGTGCTGTTGGCCTGAAAAGCGGGGTCGCAGTGCTGTGAAACTCCACAGGGAGCTTTGACAGAGCCAGGGCTCTACTGCTTCCTTTGCGTGTCACATTTTCAGCTACGGAGCAGGGATGGAGGAGGAAAACACACGTTTGTGCTTCTTTTCACACCCACTGGTGCTGAGAGGATACAAAATGTTACGGTAATTTCGTCAGCTTACAGTACTTTTCCAGGGCCCAGGCTACAGGTTACCAGAAAGTGACATGTTACACACACAGAGACAGGACTTTAAAGGGAGCCACAGGGCCTCCGAGTAGTTGTGTGGCCGAAACACAGAGACGATACATCTGTTATGACACACCCAGGATCTGAGGTTCAGAGAGCTGCTTTCCTAGGTGATTCTGTCGTCCTGGGTCACTGCCCAGGTTAACCCAGGCTGGGGACATCACCCCAGAATGCACGAGAGCTGGGACCTCAGCTCACCTGTTCATGGCCAAGGTCAGTCATGAGGAGACTCAGCCCGAGTGTGGGCATGTTCGTGACGTGGGAGGCGCACCCCACGCTTATGCCTGTATCCAAGGGTTCTTTTCAGATCCACCCTGGAAACATCTACCCACGGAAATGGAAACAGAGTGAATTTACATGTGGCCTCACTTTTGGAAACTAACCTACTTTCTCTGAGCTCGCACTGATGATGGCTTCCCAGCTTTTACTCTTTCCGTGTCTGAGCAGCCCAGTAGAACAAGGCCGCTTCCCACAAGGCGTGTGATGTCTGCAGGAAGCAGCTCCGCCCAGCAGAGGCGGAGTCCTGCCCACCGCACACACAGGCTCATGCCAATGGGCAGTGCTCTTTCCTCGTTGTGCTCCTATGACGAGCACTGTGACCAAAAGCACACTTAGGGGAGGACCAGGTGTTTGGGGCTTACCTTTCAGGGACACACCCCACCCCTGAGGAAAGTCAAGAACTCCGGCAGGAATTGAGGGACCAGCCTGTGTGTCACACCCGTTGTCTCTAACCCAGAAAGTCACAACTAAAGAAGTGCTGTGGCAGCCACGGGGTGGTACTTGCTGGTGCGCAGGCTCACACTGAGACAGCTTTCTGACACAGTGCAGGCCACCTGAGTAGGAAATGTGCCACCCACTGTGGGCCGAGGGTCTTGCATCGGTTCATACCTGAAGGCCGATCTGCTCTAGACAACACCTCAGCTGGGAATCTCTTCTCAGATGACTCCAGTCTGTGTTGACAGTTGACGTTAGCTGGGACAAGGCAGCTATGTTCAATGTGGGAACATACGAAGGGTCAGAGGAACTAAATTTAAAAGGGAAAGCAGAGATGTAGGAAGAAAAGGAAGAAGGAAATAAGGAAGGAAAGAGAACAAAAATGAGGAAGGGAGAGAGGGAGGGAGAATAGAGAAAGGAGGGAGGAAGAGATGAGGACTGAAGAGAGGAAAAAGAAGAGAGGGATGGAGGGAGGAACGACGTAAGTACTGAACACATCAGGTACTCCACTGATCTGGCTGGAACTGGACCATTTTATAGACATTTCACTGGATCATTTTATAGACTGTCTATTTCACTGGATCATTTTATAGACTGTCTATTTCACTGGATCATTTTATAGACTGTCTATTTCACTGGATCATTTTATAGACTGTCTATTTCACTGGATCATTTTATAGACTATTTCACTGGATCATTTTACAGACAATTTATTTTACCAGATCATTTTATAGACCATATCTCTGCATCATTTTATGGACTATTTATATCTCTGGATCATTTATAGACTATTTATTTATCTGGATCATTTTATAGGCTATTTATTTGTCTTGATCATTTTATGGACTATTTCTCTAGCTCATTTATAGATTATTTCTCTGGATCATTTTATAGACTGTTTGTTCTGGAGAGGGCAAAGACGCACAGCTGACTGTTGGTCGCTCCAGGCGGTTCCTCAGCTCCCTTTCCACCTTCTTGGAGAGGGTCCCCGCCTCCCTGTTCCTCCAGCCTGCTCTCACGAACCATCCAGCCTGGGCCGCACCCTCGTTGTAGCCTCCTACCATGGCGCTGCTCACCTTCTCACGTGCCACGTAAACGAGATGCTGCTCCGTGGCCAGTGAGGTCTTCTGGAGTAGCCGGTCTGTGTTCTTCACCAACATCCATCTGGCACTATAGGTGTGGCCTGGCACAGAACAGGTGGTTGGCACCGTTGTGTGAGTGTACGACGGCCTTGCAGACACACTGGGAAAAATGTTTTCACTCAAAACGTATTTGTTGAACACTTACTTGCACCAGCTGCACTAGATACGGGATACAGCAACTGAAAAGCAGGATATTCTGAATATATGGGTGCCTGTGTGTGCGGGTGTGCGTGCAGGTCCCTGTGAAGAGGTGTGCATGTAGATGTGGGTGCATGTGTGTGAAAGTGTGTGAGTGTGAGGTGTCACTGGCAGGCACTGTCCTTGTTCTCAGGAATGGCCCTGCTCTGTGAAAACCGTACAGAACCTCGTGTGATTGGAGCTCACGTGCCCCATCTCACTCACCCTCTGCTGAGAAGATGCCCCACACATAAAGTGCCGTGGTGGTTAGTGCTCACAGCAGGTGTGACCTAGGACCACCTGCAGGAAGAGCCTGTGGGTGTGCACTGGGAAACCGAGTAGGTAGCTGAGGTGGACAGCACACTTCACGGGCTTGCGGCCTTGACTGAAGGGAGGGGGAGAGGCAAGCGTGGGAACCCGTGTCCTTCCACCATCAAACCACCCACACGCCTGTAATCCCAATGCTTGGGCAGCAGAGCAGGCGGACCTGTGAGTCGAGGTCCAGCCTGGTCTATAGAGCAAGCTGCGGACCAGCCAGGGCTGAATAGTGAGACCCTGTCTCAAAAACCTGCTGCCGAGCTTAAACAACAGGAAGAGGCTGTTAATGAAGATAAACTCTCATTTACGTGAGTGTACATACATGTGCACACACACACACACACACACACACACACACGCACACACGCACACACGGAAACTAGTTAGAGGTTACCAAGGAGAGCCTTAGCAACTGGCATAAGCTCCTCTGCCTCCAGTCCTTCCTGCCCACGACAAACCTTCTCACGCCACTGTGTGTGTCCGGGCTGAGAGGACAGCCGCCCACCCCGGAGACTGCTCAGGCTCTTCCCCCCACCCGCACGTGTCCTCGGCTTCGGGGGGTACTGGGCAAAAACAGCAGGAGCCTTCCCTCTTCCCACACTGGGTGGAGGGCTCCTGAGGCCTGACATGGCGAAGACTCCTTTTCAGGAAGCAGCCCTCCAGTGAACCCCGTCTCCAGGAGCAAAAAGGCTGAGCTGGGCAGGCAGCATGGAAAGAGCTGGGGAGGCAGACCCTCCCCTGTGGACCACCCAGGCTGCAGAAGCATGGCGGACCACAGCGGGACGCCAGAAAGGCAACAAAAAGGAAGGCAAGGTCTCAGGGCAGGAAGGTCCAGGCCCACATGAAGGAAAGAACGGAAGGACGAGGGATGGCGGCCAAAGCCTGAGGTGCAAGGGTGGGGTGGGTGGTGGCTTCTTCTAAGCCATGGGCATCTGAGTTGTGGGGACACTGGGGCTTGCTCTGGGTGTGTGGGACATCATGGCGCTCTCTGAGTGGAGGCAACTTGGAGGACAGTGGGTAGCAAAGCCCACGTGAAGACACAAAAGGTGGCTTTCTGCAGGAGCCAAACCCTGCCACCTCAGAAGGTGACAGTGGCACACCTCGGGTTAGATGTGGAAGCAAACAGCAGCACAGGGTGGAGTTCATGCTCAGGAGGGGCGGTGGTGAGGAGCTAAGGTCGGCTCCCAGGCAGCCTCCTTCTGCCTGTTTCCGTGAACTTGAAGGCAGCAGCCAGTGGATGACCGTGCTTCAGGAGAGCTTGCTGCTACTACACTTCCAGAACATTCTTATGTAAGAGAAGTGCGGGGAGCCTGTACCTCTGAGCACATGTGTGTACATAGGGGCCCAGTGACCATAAAACAGTTGTGTCACGGTGTCTTGGCACAGAGTGGAAGCTTGCAAACTCTGAAGGCCGATGTGCCCCTTTCAGTGAAACTGCTTTGTGGGAGTGCCAGCACATCTCTGGGGTGAGCCTTCCACACACCTGCCCCCTCCCAGGAATCGGGGGCGTGTCTCTGAGAGATAGCTTTCTGGGACTGCTGCTTCCAGGAGGGGATCAGAGGGAGGGAGTGTCACTCCCCTAGTGTCACCGTGAGAACAGAGGCGTTAAAGAGCACTCCAAGTGCCTCACTCCCTGCTACACAGCTTCTCAGACACCACGAGCTTCCGGGCTGTCATCGCCCCTGTGCACAGGACTCAGTCAACTCAGCACTCACAGAGCAGCCTGATTCACTGGCATATCTGTGTCCCAGACACTGATACCAGACTGTTCTGCATCTCCTGCCCTAGGAGGCTCCTCTGTCCTGCCAAGGCAGCATCCCCTGTCCTACTACAACACTGGGAATTGATAGAAAAGCATTCTGTGCATCCAGAAAAGCCCAGGCAGACAGTGCCTCAGGGGAAAGAGCCGGGGGTGTGTCTCCCTGACTTCTTACAGCAGCTTGCACTAGATGGGGAACACTGCAATGCTTTTGGGTGCTTCCAAGCCACGGTGCCTGGTGCCTTTCGTGGAAACTTTGTTCCTTGTGAGAAATCCAACCACAATCCAGGGGCACCTTGCACAAGCTTCCTCCTGTTAGTCACAGTACTGCTTTTACGTCCAGGAGGCAAGCCAGGTCCAGCTCCTTGGAACCCCTCCACTCAGGGCTCACACTCTCAAGCCTTCACCTCTGATACTGGGGTGAAATGTGAGCTGTGGCAGGTGGCTGGGGTCAGATGGGGTCACGGGGGCACCAAGGCCACGTTAAGACAAGAAAGGTGGCTTTCTCCAGGAGCCAAACCCTGCTGGAACCTGACCTTGGACTGCCCAGCCTCGGGGACCATGGGGAACAGTGTCCTCTGTTGGTCCTCATGGAGAGTACTCTGTGCAGCTCAAGCACAGGGAGCTGCAGCCAAGGATGCTGTACTCTACAGTCTCTCTCTGCATCAGGACCACATTTCCCTCCTGGCTGCCCAGCTCTGGGCAGGCTCCAGATCACCAAGTCTTGCTCGTGTTCTTCCCGTGTGGAAGTATGCCTCTTCCACAGACTCCGTTTCCTACCCAGCCTTCCCTCCAAGCTCCTGAGGACAGAAACAGCATCTCATCTAAAGTTGGTAATAGTGCCAGCTTCAGCTCCTGCCACAGAGGAAGGGCTCAGTACATGCCTACCGAGCCCCCACAGGAAACCCACAAGGTTGCCCACCACCACCCCTCCACGACCATGCCCGCTCACTTCCGTTTTTGAAATAAGAAGTGTGTGCCAGCAGACCAAAGGGTTATTCTGCTTCCATTTCAGGCTCCTCGGAGTGCGCCAGAACTCCTCAGATCCAAGCACAGCAAAGTTCTGCTGCTTTAGGACTGCCCTCTACCTAGCTATCTCTCTTCAAACACAAGCACAGCCCCAACACACACATACAGAAAACAGACAAACAAGCAAAAGGTGAACACATTCACATGCAAAGGAGAAAGAAACAGAAAAATAAACACACGTGAGTGTGTGCTTACACACACATGCACACACACATGTGGGCACACACACATGAGCATAGGTACATTCACATAATCATACACACATCATTGCGAGGCAGACACTGACGTTTTCCCAGGACCAGGGCATCTGCGTCAAGCTCTGGCGTGTCTATTTATAACTCTAAAGCCCTAGACCACCCCAGGCTTTCTCTTGAGAACGAGCAGAGTTATCTGGGGCAATAGGCCTCCCTTGGTATCTGGCACTGACCTCAGGTGAACCCAAGCAGCGTGCAGCCCCGGCTTCAGCTCACAAGTGGCTGAGTCCACAACAGTGCACATCTGTCACAGCTGACTCCTTGGCGAGGTGCCCACTCAGTGACACCACTGAGTGCCAGGAAGTCGGAGAAAGCGTGGAATCCGACAGAGCAGGAGGCCATGGGTGCTTAGGTGCTTTCTGGAGTCACACCCCCACCTCTTTTCACACTTCCTTTCCAAGTCCTCAGCTTTAGCGGTGGCTGGTACCCTGACTGATGCTCTGCAAAGCTGCCTCAGACCTGCCGTGCCCCATTGATGAGCAGCAAGCCGAGGGCATGGCGGCACCCTTCATACCTCCAGCCTCCACACTCAGCTCATTTTCTTGGCTGCACATCACCCAATCAGATTTCCTTATCGACTTATAAACATGGCATCCTTCTGTCTGCCTCAGTTGTTCCAAATCGTACTGTCTGGGTCTTGCCGGCATAAGAGATGAGCAGCACTCAGCCCCTCCAGGAGGCGCACAGTCTGGTGGTGTGCGCTGAAGGTGTGGCATGAGAAGTGGGTGCACGGGGGACATCGCAGAGGACCGCTTCTTCATCATTGGGCTCAGAGCTGTCCTCTCTGCAGCCACTTCTCTTCCCCATCTCTCCTCCTCTCCACATGTACCACCTTCCCTGCCTCTGCAGCCCAGTGATGGGCATGTTGATTAGAACCCTGAGTGTCATAGCAGAATCTCAGCTGAGCAAATACGCCTAAGAGGCAAACAGGTATCCTGGAGTTTAGGGCCAGGCCTGCTGCTAAGGCTGTCTGTTTCCTGAGCCCTCCCTGGCTTCATGTCATGCCACTGCATTGGCTTAGGGTCAAGGGTCAAGTGACCGGTCACAGTGATGTCTACCAAGCCATCTCCGCCTTCAGTTCATATAACTTCTTGCCTAGCTCAAAATACCGCTAAATAAATCATTGCAAGCCCTCGCAGCTTTTTGCTTGGAATTTCAAATCACAGTTTAAAGGAAAGAGGTTGGAAATGAGCGTATTTATAAGCAATGCTTATTGGCTCAGCTCCTCTCTAGAGAAGGTAATTCTTTGAAGAATATATGCCGTAAACGAAATAATAATCACACAGGGCTATGGCGTTATAACTGTACCCGAGAATGGTTCAATTATCCTCAAAGGTGACTTATTTTGAAGGTGGCATTTTGATGTGTGTGTGTTCTTCCCCCAGGGCCCTCAGTGCTCAATGCTGAACAGTTTTTACAGTGCCCATGACAGGTCCTTGAACAGGTTTCCACAAAAAGAGCCTCATCCCCAAGGAAGACCTCCGGCCCTGGCTCCTCCACAATGTATGTTCAGACTCAGGTCCCTGCACTTCTCCTGGAAGACACTGGTGGCCTGCACCTTTTCCTTTTGCTTTGCTTGCATCCTAGCTCTTCAACATGTCCAGCAAACTAAGTGTGTGAACTCCCAGCACACACCCAGGAAAGACACACACAGCACACACCCACTTTTATTCTAAAACCGAGCATTCTATTTGGTTCACAGCCACAAGCGTCTGAACCTTACGGTCTCAGGAAGGGGGCCTCTGCGAAGAGAGCAGGGGGCAGGAGCAGGTCTTAGCGGGTGCCAGCTGCTGAGCAGACTGGGAGTGGGGGGCAAACCCCAAGGAGAAAGAGCAGGCTCAGCCTGTAGGCCTCTGTCTCGGTGGGCTGTGGCCTGGCCCGGAAGTCTCTGACACCACCTATTGGGTCTCGTGTTGCTGAGCAGGAAAACACCCCAGCTCCTTGCCCCATTCCTGGGAAGCCACTCAGTCCAAAGCAGCCCGGGGTCGGAGGCTCGGTGCATCTCACTGCCAACGGCAGGGTAAGAGTGGCAGGCATCGCCTGGAGCCGATGGCTCCTCGTGATTCATTGACAGGCATAGACTGTGGAGGAGACTGCAGATGAGAGCAGCCGCGGGGGAAGAAGGTGGCTCTGGCTTGGAGCAGGCATGTCAGGAGAGAGCGGAGGAAAGAAGGGCCAGTGGGTAAAGGCTCCTGCCTCGGGATGTGCCGTTAGAGCCAAGTCAAGCGTTGGTGTGTTTATCTGCTCACTTAGTGCGCCACTCAAGTGCGTCTGTAAAGGAGAAATCACGCAGTCCTGGTGCCAGCGCGTTAGTGGAGACGGTTACGCGTTAGTGCTAGGGCTTTGAAACAGAGCTGGTCAGGGCGGAATGTGAGGCTTTCTGTGATGGACCTGGCCAGCGTGAGCCCACGGTGAGCACTGGCGTCCATGGGCGGAGGGGGCGTGTGCTCCCATGTTCTACAGCAGCTACGGTGGCCGCCCCCATCACCTCCATGCTTCAAAGTACAGAAGCTTGTAGATGACGTTGCCTCCGTCTGTGTGGACTGAGTGTGGCATTCGCCCATACCTCCTGGGCTTTAACATTTGGTGGTGCTGCTTGGGGTTGTGCAATGCCTGGGAAGGAGGCCCCAGCTGGTAGAAGGAGGCCAGGAGGCCTAATCCTTGACTGGTCACCCGGCCCTGCTCCTGGTCCAACTGTCTCTGCATTCCTTACACCAATATGTGAACAAGCCACATGCTGACAGCTCACCATCACAGACCAAGCCACCTCAGCCCCAGATCATCCTTGGCACAAAGTAAGGAGCCCAAGTGAATGTCTCTTCCCATAGCTGCTTTCCCGCTTTTCCACATATTTTGTCATGACAGTGAGAAAAGCCATAGACTGGAGGGTTGCCTTTGGGTTATGTATCTGGATCTACATGTGCCTAATTGTGTCTACGTGTGTGTGTGTGTATGTTCATTATTATTACCCCCTGAGTCTATCAACTGATCAGTCCACCAATAGAGGCATGTTATCTGTGGATAGACCTGCCTACCCATCTATAATGTGTGCTTTGTACATACTAGATGTTTAGGAAAAAACAGGCTGTCTATGCACTAATACCATAGTTATTGAAATTTGCCTCTCTGTGCTTTATTTTCCAAACGCCCTGGGATAGATGGTGTTGTTTGCATTCTAATACCAAAGTGAATATTAATTGACACAGGTATGATGATGTGCACCTGTGATCCCAGTGCA
The DNA here is from genome assembly GCF_030254825.1 of Meriones unguiculatus. Lineage (NCBI taxonomy): Eukaryota > Metazoa > Chordata > Mammalia > Rodentia > Muridae > Meriones > Meriones unguiculatus. The sequence continues at coordinate 96,615,559 of NC_083364.1, read as the reverse complement.
CAGGAGATTGAGGCAGGAGAATCACCATCATAAAGCCATCCTGGGCTATTTAATGAATTCCTAACTTGAGAGAGAAATACTGTTTCCAAAAACACTATAATTGTAAATATGATAACAGCATGTGTAAAGGAATGAAGAGCGAGCTGGCAAGAATGCTAAAGCCAGGTCACTGGGGATGATTCCGCAGGGTGTGCGGTGCCCGGGCTATGGTAGTGACGGCATTTGGACAAGAGATTTCCTCCTGAAACCTTGGCTTGTTCATCTATAAAAACAAAAACTATAGAGGTGCATATCTCAGCGCATTCGGGTGAGGCAGTGTGGAAGGCCTTTGTGAGGTTCCTGTACCGGCCCAAGGCAGTCCCGGCACAAGCACCCAGTACCTGATCCTTGTTCTCCTACCTCTTTCCTGACATTCTTAACAACCTCTCAACAAGCACCCCTGCATCTTTACCTCGCACTGGGCCCTACAAACTACACAGCCAAATCTGAGCCTGGCAAACGACAGCAAATATCGTCAGCCATCCTGTTGATCCTTCATCATCTCAAAGCTCAGTACGGTCAAACTTACTAACTACGGTGTAACAAATGAGCGAGTCACCAGCAATGCTGCGGGAGCTCTGGATTATTTAGTAATCAAAAATAATAAGAAATTAGGGGCTGAGAGGCCCCTGGCAGCACAGCAGAGTGCGGGCAACACTCGGGGAAGGAGTGGAGAGGGCGCACTCCTGGTGGTCAGCAGGAAATGGCTCCTGTACTGGGGATGGTTTGCACTGAGCAGGCAGCCAGCGGGACCCGAATTGGACACGGGCAGCAGGCAGGGAGGCCAGCAGCACAGCCTGATCAGGGCGAGCTGACCACAACAGAGAAGGGAGATACAGGGACAGAGAAGCAAGGCCGGGGACACCTTCCAGGAAGGTCCTGTCAGCAGGAGCAGAATTGCTCACGGAGAACTGGGATAAGGTTTCCATTTTAGGAGAAGCAGAAGAACGGACAGCTCATCTGTCGGAGGGAGACAGAAGCGGGGAGGGGTCTGAGGTCAGGTGGATGGAGGTGAGACCTCCCAGTGTGTCAGCGTTCTCCGGGAAAAGCTGACGTTTGCCTAAGAGGCAGGACAGGCAATGATGCCGGAGTCTGAGGCGAGAGGACAACGAGGAGAGGGGTGTCCTCACTGTCTCCTGGCTCTCACCCCTCTAGTGAGAATTGCTCTCATTCTTCTGTTTACTTATTTTCCACATGGGGGTGAGTGTTCATGTCTGTGAGCACCGTCATGAGCGTGCCATGCCCTGTCCACATGTGGCCCATTCTCTGGCTTTCCTCATGTGTTCTTCCTAGGCTTTCTACAGTGTTTGCTTCTTTAGCACCATGGAAGCTGGGCTAGCCTTCCAGTCTGGGCTGGGCTGCTCCTGCCAGAAAGACATACTCTCAGAAAGACAAGGCTCTCAAAGAGCCTTGCAGATGATAGTCCTCATCAATGAGTTACCAGCTTAGCCCTCCAGGACACTCCATGACTCTCCTCTCCTTTGTCCCACACTAACCGACTCCTGTGCCCTTGCCACTGTTCGTGCCCCAGACAACTTAATTTTGATGATGTTTCTACATTTGCTTATTTAAAGATTAGCTTCCCTCCAAAATAAGAAAAACGCTAAGCTGCATTTTCGTGGCTAACTTGCCTTGTAGCCAGCAGCAGGCTAAATTTAAGAAAAACGAAATCCATATGTTTCTAGCTTATTTGTTATTTTAAAGCCATCAAAACATTTTAGCAGCTGCTTAATGCCCGAGAATCATTTTGATGTTTCTTAATAGGCTTCCGAAAGGCTCTGCCTTAAAAAAAAAAAAAAATTAACAAAACAGGAGAAGACACAGGTGGCTGTGCTGTGTGAATGAGGAATACAGCAAATGCAGAGCCTCTTTGGCACAGAGCCCATTTCATCACACAATCCCCCATCACTGTCACCAGCCAGGGGCACACTCATCCATCCATAAAGCCAGGCTGCTCCTGGGACAATGTCTTCCAGGTTTGAACAGAACTGTGGGTCACACGAGAAGGGCACCCGAGTGGATCTCACTGCTGTTCTGGGGGGCAGAACCCAGGTGAGAATGTGCAGGCTCTCCTGCTCAAGGCTGCATGGCCTCTGCTCTGCCTGCACAGTCTGCCGGCTGGACAGACGGGATCAGGGTAAGGACACAGCACACATCCTGTAGTGACTGGGTCCTGGTGTCCTCGGCTACTTTTGTGGCTCCTGTGTCAGTCATAGGCGTGAGGCTTCACCCCCACTTCACCAGCTCCAGCTCCTCCTCCACCTCCACCACCCTACACTGTCTTTAGCTGTGCTCATGCACATCCACTCAAGACAGTCTAGGTTTCTGCCAAGTTCTCACCAGGCAGACATCTGGGGATAGTTAGGGAGGCCCTCACCATCAAGTCAGGAAGTGGAAAAAACTGACCTGGGGAGAAAGAGGTGATGGTGTCTCTCAGGATTTGAACTGATGAAGGAGTCAGTGCTGCAGACTGGGGATTCCCCAGTGCGCCCTGAGGCTCATGGGAGCACAGCCAAGTTCAGCACCAGAGACAGCACCCATCAGGCTGAGGACCCGGCAGGCAGAGTCTAGCAACAAGATCCTGATCAAATTCTTCTTTGCTGTGAGATGACATCAAAAAGTCATTGCACATTTTGCACACTTCTTCCTAAGATGGAAATGCCTGATTATAAAAGAATTGATTTGTTCCATTTCTTTGTATTTGGATCCTCTCAAATGATTCTAAAACACTTGAAACATCTTCACAGGAGCTGCTTTTATCTACCCCGAAAGGAATTCTCAAGTTATTTTAAATACATCTCCACTTGTCCTATCTGGAGCCCCTGAATTTACTTAACGGAGGTCTTACAGCAAGTCAGAAGGACTTACTTTTAGCCTTACAGTCTGGGTTTGGGGGAGCCCAAGAGGCAGCTCTAGGGATGGAATGGATTAGTTTGGGCTCCTGCCAGCGAGGTGCCTGGGCCTGAGCCAAAGAGATAAACACTGGGCTTCAAGCAAAACCGATGTTTAACAGGTCTGATCCGCTCTTGGGATCTTTGTTTAATGGCAGCCATTGCTGGCACTTCTGCCTTCACCTGACCAGCGGATCTGGTCAGCACTGCCAGGCCACAGAGCTGCCTGTGGTCAGGAGGACAGGGGACACCCACCAGGGGCCACGCTTATCGGAGCAGGAAGCTCCTCCCAGGGAACTGAGGCCGTGGCTTCTCCATTCCACCTCTGCGGGGTCTGCAGGAAATACTGGCCCAGTTGCCCCCACTGTGCTAACACTTTGCTTGTCAGCTCCTACTCTCCCTAGACATGCCTTCCAGGATCCAGGCAGACCCTCACCTAACCCACCACTACTGAAGGGACCACGGGCCAGCCAGCCACAGTGCCACTGGGCATGGGTGGGCAGGGTCCTGGAGTTCACCCCACAGCTCAGGTGTGGGTGACACATGGATCTGGAACAAATGCCATGTTGCCCTGCAGTGGGAGAAGAGCCAGGGTGGAGTCAGAACCGCCAGGCCCTCAGCCGCCTTATCCTCTGCGTGGAAATGTGTCCAGTTTCTGTCAGAGCCCGACATGAGCAGATGAGGGGAGCCCACATCACACACACGTGTGTGGGCCTGAGGCCGATCTTCCTGTACAAATCCAGCTCGGTGAGAGAACTACAGAGCTGGCAGGTGGGGGAGTGGTTCTATGTGGAAAAGGCATGCCAGTGGCTTACTTAGGATGGCTTTTCCATTCTACGCTGGGTAGAACTTCCCAGACTAGCTCTGCAAATTCATGCATGAAACGGCACCTAACAGGCAGCGGGTGTTCAAAACTGCTCATCACCACTGCATTTTAGGAAAGGAATGGTCCAGTAAGGTAGCTCAGTGGGTGGGAACACTTGCTCCCAAACCTGAGTTCAATCCCCAGACACCACACACAGGAAAAAGAAAACACATGCCTGAACGTTGTCCTTTGACTCCACACACATGCTGTGGGGGCCTTCCGCAGCACAGGGTCCAGACAGAAGCCTTTGCTGACAGAAACCCACAGAGGAGACAAGACATCAGAGGGAGGGAGTCAACCAATGTTCGGGGGAATTTAGCAGCTCTGACTGTCTGGCCACCAGCGCACTTCTGTGATACTTGCAAGCAGGTGCTTCTTTATTTATGCAGCTTTCACAGAGCAGAGACAGACTAATTATCCAAGGGGCACAGACTATGTGTTTGGTTTTTCATTACATGTCCAGAGTTATAAGTTCAGTCACAATTAGAAAATACGTACAAAATAGATTTTATGTTTATTGTTTAACCCTATAACTCAAATTTACAGACTCCAAAGAATGTCTCCTACAAAGTGAACTGATTTAGCATGTAACAGCCTGCTTTTAGGCTGCAGTGTTTGTAGTTTGAGAGCTCTCCAGACAAACAGAGCATCTGCATCGGCCTTTCATGAACGGTGAATGCTAATACCCGAATACCTGATTCTTTTACTATATGTCTCGTCATCTATGCTATAAAGTAGGAGGAGTTTGTTCTAGTCGGTCTATCTTATTTACAGAGTTTCACTACTTCAGGAGTGTGCTCTGTACGACCCGAGCTTTAAACTCCATTTTCAGAGAGCTCTAAGCCTGTAATGAAAAGCCCTTGACTCTGTGACCTGTTCTCCTGGCCAGTCAGGGGGTGTCAATTGTCTCTGTTTTATCTGCACCAGTTACACTGTTTGACCTGCTCAGGGCAGACACCCCGAGAAGATTCCTGGGGTAGTGGCCTCATCTAGCTATGTGCTTATCTGTGCATATAATCTCCAGGGCATACAGAAGACTTCCAAATAATAGCCAGATACACTTAATTTTAGGATTTTCCTAAAAAGACTCGGTCATAATTTTCTCAGGAAAAAAACATAATTTGAATCATAATGCAAAAACTCCCCAATAATGCAACACAGAAAGACCAAACCCCAAAAGTTACAGACAGAAGGACAGTGATTGTCACAATCTGCTTAGTGTTGCTGTGTCAAGCAGCTGTTCTGGTTTCATGACTTTCACAGTTTCCAGTGGATATGGCTGTGCCCCCACACACACTTAATAATTAATTAGATTAGAGTAGATTAAAATTCTGAAGCCATATAACTTAGGAATGGAGCTGCCTGTGTGTTGACTGTGTCTTGGGCACACAGATCCATGCCCCACCACTGGCATCTCTGCACAGGCACAGATTGTTCCAATCCCAGTGTGCAGGGCCAAGATGGACCCCCTACCCTCCTTCTGACTGCTGCATAGCCAAGTGCCACGCTGCCAAGATTCACAAAATCTCATTGTCCTTCCAAGGGCCACTGAGCACTTCTTGCCCAGTGCACAGCAGACACTCTGCCTTCATTTTTCTAATCCATGAGCTAGACACCAGCAGAACAGCTTGAGCCCATGCTGTAAAACCATCGCCCACACAAATAGCTTCTACGAATGTTGTGTTCCAAAGAACACATTTGCCTTGTTTTATAACCGCCAGCCCCACTGCACCCCGACTCTGCCCTGCCCGGCATGGGAGCCCGCTGTAAATCTGCCCTGAATATTACTCAGCTTTTGGGCCTTGTGAGGGAGCGTAGCGACTGTCCCTGGACTGGTACATTTCCAGGATGTTGGGGCTTGTCATCGGTAGGTCTTAAGGAACTTATGTTCAACTCCTCTTTCCTTGTGGACATTTGCACCACCAGGGTCTCGGGGCTTTCGAGTCACGGTGCCATTTTCCCCACACTCCCAGAAACATACTTCTGCTCATGGTCTGACATGGCTCTGAGCAGCGATCTGTAGGGAGTAAGAGAGTGGGTATTGTGTCTTAGCTTTAACAAAATTGGTAGTGTACTTGTCAAAGGTGTGGGGTGCCGGGTGCATGAGTGCGTGTGCGCACAGATGGGCACGCATGCTAGTAGAGACCACGGCTGGCCTCAGGTGTCAATCTCCATGTCAGAGTGTGAGACAGAGTCGCTCACTGATCCCCAAGCTCGCTGGCCAGGGAGCTCCAGGAGGACCCTGCCCCTCTCCATCCTGCAAGCACTGGGGCCACAGCTACACACCTGTGCTCACAACCTCCATGTGAGCGCTGGGATCCTGACTCAAGACCCTCACACCGCAACTAGCGCTCCGCTGATTGAGCCGTCCCCAAACACACTATTCCTCATAGTCTAGACACCCGGGACTTCATCCTATAGCGCTTTCCTTTTGGAAAGTCTAGATGCTGCAGTTTAGATGGTAATGTAAATGTCTGTCGAAACTTGCCTTGGAGTTGGCTGTCCTGGCTCTCCTCCCACGTGGAAACACTGAGAAATCAGTGGCTCCCTTCCACACCACTGACCCTTGGCACATGGCAAAATCATCCTGACCTCAGCATGGGGCTGAAGGAAGAGACAGGTGAAAAAGACCTCCAGTGAGTAGGAAGTCTGGGCTGAAGCCTGGTTCTCCCATGGGCCCTACAGTCTCCCATTCTTGCCCCCAGGTCTCCATTTACACACACACACACACACACACACGCTCGCATAAAACTAGCAATTTCTGCTGACATGCTGGCACCATCTTTCTCAGCCAGCCCCAATAGGAAGACTAAGTCAAGACGAGGTGAGGCCACACCCAGCTCTTTGGACACAGTTGACACACCCTTCTAAACTAAGAGGACGGTGACTATATTGGAGTCAGCGACCTTGGCTGGCCCCCCCCAAGCCTGGCCTCCTCCCACTGTTCGTCAGCTCCTCGGTGGTCTAACTTTTGTAGCATACTCACCATCCTGCCTTCTGTTGTTTTTATCGGATGGTTTTCCACCATCTGCTCTGCGCGCTGCAGATGACATTGCTCCTTGCAAGGAAAGGTCTGTCCGCTACCCGAGCTTCTGTTCTCACCACTACATGCCGGCCACATCAGGTGTGGGTTCTGAAGCAGGTGGGGTACAGATTACTATTGTAAACAAATGTTTATGTAAAGGTGAGACAGAAAATAGAGTTAATTCCTCAAAACCCATAAAACGCCTCCTAACATAACCATTAAAGATAAGATTAATGTGTGTCTGACATGGATAAGGACAACGAATAAATAGGGCTGGGGAGATGGCTCAGTCAATAAAGCATGCGCTGTACCAGAACCGGACTTCAGTACCCGGAACGCACATAAAAATGTCGGCAGCCGGCTGTCAAAACACAGGCCCTGGGACGGCTGGTCAGCCAGCTTCAACTGATTGCTGAGTTCCAAGCCAGTGAGAGACCTTATCTAGATTGAAAAGAGAAAAAAGAGTGATGCCAGAGGACAGCAGGCACATTCACGGGTGTGTGCGTGTACAGCACACACACGCTTATTCACCTCCCCCAATAAACAGTAAACGTCCATTCTGGTCATGCCGCATACCGGGCAGGCTCCACGGAGCATCACGGGGAGAGGGACTGGAAGGCATCCCTTCTGGGTGAGTGTGCAAACCTCCCCTCTGACGTCAGGATTGCCTGGGGATAGTCCTCCTTATGTGTGTGCATCAAACGTGTCTCAGGAGTTATTTAAAAATGATTTTCTAAACACAAAAAAAAATCACAATTCACATGAGAATGAAAGATCGGTGTTGAAAATTTTATTCAACTCATTTATTACATAGCATGGAAATCATCCAGATGTGACAGAGGTTCAAGAAGAAGCTAAAGATAGACAAGTGTGTGTGGACTGGGAGAGGAGTGACTGGCTGTTTCTGCAAGGAGTGAGATCATTTGCAGACTGACCTGGCAGAATTCACTGGCAAGTCCCTACGCTGTAATCATTTTCCATTGCTAATTACACTAATTATAATCATGATCTCTACAATTCACAGGTTACAAAAACAGCTCAACAGCAATTAATAGCAAGAATCAGAAAACCTAGAAGGTTGCATTGTAAATAGTGCATTGCTCTCCACCAACAGCACCCAGCAACCTTCATTGTTTGCTCTGGTTTCCACCCGGACAAGTGTGTGCTCCTCTTCTCCACCCTGCTTCCTCTTTGCTGCAGCCCTTGGCTGTCTCCAGTTCGCTCTGGGTGCCCCCGGGTCTCTCTGGACCTGGCACCAGACGCTTGGGCTGAAGTTAGTTTCTCAGGGATTGGATGGGCCCACCTGCTCCTCTTTGCTAAGGTTCTGATTCATGTCCAGCCTTCCTTCCCACCCACTAAGCAGCTGGTGGGGGCAATGTTCAGTTGTTGCAACTGAATGCAACTGACCTCACTGTCCTGCTAAAGCCAAGACTTCTGCTTTGGCCAAAGTTGCATAAAAATACAGGAAAGTCAGCTTCCTGGTTTACTAAAACAGGACCTGGGAGCCTGGGTACCACTTCCTAGTTTATATGTCCTCTGTCAAATACACTTTTACTGTCAAATTCACCATGGGTAAAGCCATCAGCGTTCAAAGAGAAACAAAGCTAAGCTAGCTGGCAGCCCAGCGTCCTGGGCAGCTGCATCTGCCCCTGTCCCGCCATCCCTGAGCGCCACACCTGGCTTTCCTCTTGGGTGCTGGGATTCCTAATTCAGGTACTCATGCTTGTGAGGCAGGTGACTTACTGACTTAGCCATCTCCCTGAACCAGGAGGTTAATCTTCACTGTCAAGATGACAGGATTGAGAACCAAATGGTGATAAGTCTCTAGGCACATCTCTGAGAGCCGTCCCCAAAAGGCTTCCCTGAGGTAAGAATAATAGAAGCAAAACCACCCTGTGGGTTGGGATCATGAGAAATGGCCTGGACATCAGCATTCCTCCCTCTGCTTCCTCACTACACAAGCAGAGTGAACACCGCCCCACACCCCCGCCACTGCGACTGTCTGCCGTCACAGACTGTACCTCAGACTGTGAGGCAAGGAAAACCTTTTCCTCCTCAAGGCTCTTTTGCCACAGTGATGGAACGAGCAATGGACACAGCCACTGTTTCTAAGAAGGAAGGCCATTCAAGAACCCTGTGAGATGGGCCCTCCACCCAGGCTCTGGACTTGTCTTCCCAGGGAGTTCAGTCTCAACCTCCACTCTGACAAGATGGTAGAAGCTCGCCATTCCACCCAAATCCCCCAGAACAGCAGCCTCGGTGCTGCCAGAGGACAGTGCGAGGCAGTGTGCCTTTGGAAAGCCATAGAACAACTTGTCTGAAAAAGTGCATGCAAGTACCAGCTAAGTGGGCTTTTGAGCCAGAGCCTTTGTGTTATAAACCTAGTAATGCTTAATTCTGGCTAATTACCCATTTTGTCATGGGTCGGAAAAAAAAAAAACTTGTAGGAATCAGTTTTAATAATATTTAGTAACATTATTTCCTTATGCGCATATGTGCAAAAAAAAAGTTTTTAACCCTTTGAGATGTCAACCCCACACTGAGAATACAGAAAAATTCAGTGCAAACATCAAAAGCGTGAGTGTCTGACAGCAGATATGCTTCTAGAAGAATAAACTCCCAAGGGCTCAGGAAGAAAGTAGACACGGCTCTCCTCACTCCTCCCCAGCCATTCAGCAGCATATTGTAACCTACCTGAGTCAGAATTTGTGATAGGCTCGTCAGGTTGGCAAGCTGGAGAAGAGAGCCACTGACCTCTCATCCAGCCACTGGGTGCTGCAGCAAAATAACTAGTTCTGGCATAATCACTGGGAAGATGTAGTAACAGGTCAGGAATCGGCCATCCTAAAATAGTAACATGTCCAAAATGAAACATAACCTTTAGAGCCGAGAGAACAACACACAGCATGCTCCGCCTAGCTCCTGAGTTTTTTGAGGGTAGTCATCAGCCTCAGTATCCCTCAGTGTCCCTCAGTATCCCTCAGTGTCCCTCAGCATCCCTCAGTATCCCTCAGTGTCCCTCAGTGTCCCCCAGCATCCCCCAGTGTCCCTCGTGTCCCTGATCCTTTTCTGAGCATCGCCCCCTTCATCTCCTCGTGCCCACCCAGCCGGCACCCTCCACCCTGGGAAGGCCTCTGAGCTGTGCTCTGGTGCAGCTCTCCCACTTTAACCCAGTCTGAGTTCTGAGGTGGCAGCAGAGGACTTCGCATGCCTCCTTCCAGTGAGGGCCCCAGGCTAGTCCCTGGAAACAGCTTCGCAGTGTCCGCACTGAAGGCACAGTAATTCCCTACAAAACTGCTCAGACCCATGAACTGGTGCAGCCCACCAGAAAGCGTGCATAGGAGGAAGAAGCCACTTCTGTCGTGGTTGGCTGCCCATCTATGTGGAAGCCCTCCCAGGGACGAGCAGGGTGCAGGAGGTTTCCAGGATTTCCGCGGTGTTCTAGATGAGATTACAATCATGCTTCTCTCCAAGGCTTGAGCTATTTAACACCGCTTTCCACAGACAGTTAAGCTAGGTTTCAGTGTTCACAGACAGGGGCGAAAGGGTCTGTGTGAGAGTGTACGGTTTCTGCACACAGATCACAGAACCAGAAAAGGTATGTTAGAAGGCTCCCCTGCAGAACACATTTTAACAAGTCCAGGAAGAGACCTAAATATGGCCCCAAAATCCACCTGTTAAAATTATTTCCCCCAACTAGCTCAGAACATGACTGTATTAGGAGGTCCTCTTTAAAAAGATAGCTAAGCTTCAATGAGGTCATATGAGTGGTCCTCAATCCAGTACCACTGATGTCCTAACAATAAGAGACTGGGCCAAAGATGCATACTCTGGAGGAAGGATGCCGTGTCCCAGGATGCCATTAACCAGGATGCTGTGGATCAGGATGCTGACTCAGAAGAGCCAGCCCTACTGGCCCTGAGCTCTCAGCTCTGGCTTCAAGGACTATGAGACACTACCTGCCTTCTTCCAGCCACCCACCCTGGGACACTCTTTAGGGAAGCCTTAGCCAGATAATGCGAGTTGGCAGCCTAAGGTGGGGAGTCAAGGGAATGATGATGAAATGAATTCTGACTTATAAAAATACTTAGGTCGCCCTCCCCACCTGTCTGCCCCGTTCATAAGTGGTCTCTGAACGGCTACCTTGGTTTCCAGATAAAGAGCTGAGCCAAGGGCTTGGCCAGTGTCCCACAGTGCAAGCAACGGGGCCAGATCTAAGCTCAGGAAGACCTACTCCATCCATGCAGGAAGAAAGCTTCAAAGACGAATCTATCAGGGTGTTGTCCAAGAGCCCGGGTAGAGGGGAAGGATACTACGCTAGGTGGCTTGCCAGTGAGGACCCCAGAGGAGCTGTACTTTAGGCTGTGCCTGGGTGATGCAGCAGAGAGCAGGAGGTCCTGGAGGAGCTTTCCCGATGCAATGTGGCCGGAGGCAGCCCAGAGGCTGTGGTAGCTCATGGTGGGGTGGGAAGAAGCAAGGAGACGAAGGCAGGGAGGAACTAGGTATCCTGCAGGGACAGTATGTCACCCAGGGATGGGCTTGCTCCAGGCACACTGGAAAGGCTGCACTAGATTTAAGCTAGAGGGAGAAATTATCTTTTTTGCACTTTAAAGCCAACAGTGGCTTAGGCTGCCACACGGAGATGAGGCCGTGAGAGGCCCAAGAGGGGCAGCAAGGAGGCCATTACAATACACCGGCTGAGACAAGATGGCAGCTCTGAGAAGGCCAGTCACAGCACAGCGGATGAGAAAGGGTGGGAAACTCCAGCCAAGCAGCGATGGCAGGATCTGCTCAGGGAGAGGGGCATTGCACTCTTTTCTCTTAAAGGGGGTGAGCTTCAGTTGGTGAAACAGTGTCACAGCTGAGGTGGTCGGAGGACAGTGAAGTGCTAAACTGGGAGAGAAAAGAGTTCAAGAGAGACTGAGCAGCAGGTGAGCTTGGGATTATTCCTGACTGGGCAGGCAATGTGACAGGCCATGGCGGAAGTAAGCATCCTTTGTCATTCCTACCTAACTGGAGCAGTGCATGCTGGGACCATGTTCCCCTGGGCTCAGGAGTGGAGAGCAGAACATGCCAGGGAGCCCACAGGAGCCTGGGGAACAGGACCCATGGGGCAAATGTGGAAGAAAAAGAGAGTCAGGAGGCAGAGCCGTCAGAGTCCAGGAGATAAGGCCTTCCTGAAAGGGACCTCCACCCACAGAGGAGTTTAAAGCCCTGGTCCATGGAATCTTAAAACTGGGGTTTCATTTTCTACCTTTCTTTTTAGTTGACCTCATTTTGAAACCAGGAAATTTCAAACACAAGTAAATCAATAAAACCGTTTGCTGGTCTGCTCAAACCCAGCATGAAATAGAGAGGTGGCAGCAGGCTCTAATCCTACCGCTGAGAGATGGTTAAGCTGGTGAGGCTGCAGAAGCCCTGAAATGAAACAGCAGAGATGTGCCAGGTACATTTCTGGTCACCTGTGGAGCTGGGGAGTGGCATCTGTATTTTGAGAAAGCACAAATTACCTTTTCAGGGATTCCAGACAGGGGAACCCCTCCCCTACACACAGACAGGGGAACCTCCCTACACACAGACAGGGGACCCCTCCCCTATACACAGTCAGGGGAACCCTCCCACACACACACAGACAGACAGGGGACCCTCCCCTACACACAGACAGGGGAACCCTCCCCTACACACAGACAGGGGACCCTCCCCTACACACAGACAGGGGAACCCTCCCTACACACAGACAGGGAAACCCTCCCTACACACAGACAGGGAAACCCTCCCTACACACACAGACAGGGGAACCCTCCCCTACACACAGACAGGGGAATCCTCCCTACACACAGACAGGGGAACCCTCCCTACACACAGACAGGGGAACCCTCCCTACACACAGACAGATAGGGGAATCCTCCCTACACACAGACAGGGGAACCCTCCCTACACACAGACAGGGGAACCCTCCCTACACACAGACAGGGGACCCCTCCCACACACACAGACAGGGGAACCCTCCCTACACACAGACGGGGACCCCTCCCCCACACGCAGACGGGGGACCCTCCCTAGCCTGCTCAGCCAGGGTGAGGCCTCTCAGCCTGTGAGTATGGTGCTCACATGTGTCTTTACAGTTCCTCAATGACATGCCCTATAATGTCTAAACTACGTGGTTTTTCCCCCTCAAAGGCAAGTTCAATAGACACAAAAATGCCAGGTGTGGTGGCACAGCCAGTAATCCCAGCGCTTGGGAAGCGAAGGTAGAAGGTTCAGGAATTTATGTTTATCCTCAGCTACATGGCAAGTTCACAGTCAACCTGAACTATGTGAAAACCTGTCTCAAGTGAAGAAACACTACAGTAAAAAGATACAGCAAAAGAAACAAAAACCCACAGGACTCATTTTTGTTGTTTTGTTTTTAAGTCGCTTTTAGCTTAGGGGTGTGCCTTGAAGGGCTTGCTTTAGGACAGTTTCCTAAAGCTGTATTTGGTCTTTATTTTCATATTTTCCATTAAGCCTGCAAGTCGTAGACAGGTTCTTCTTGTTCTTTAATTGCATGCTTTATGTTTGCAGGGTGTGCTTTGAAGTCATTGATAGGCTGACTGTTGCCTTTGTTGGCTCTCCCTGTATCCTGAACTTCCATCCCTGCCCTTGAGGCAGAATCTGCCACACACTGTATTTACATGCAAGTTCTTTGACGTTCTGTTTCTGTCTACTTTTCGTCTTCCTCCTTCACTGCCTGGTTGTGCTTAAATCTTTCATTACTCCTAATCCAGGTGGAATGAACTTTATTTCCTGGAATAATTTTCTTACCGTTCCCTCACTTGAGGTGTCTGTTGTGAAATTTCTGGCTCCTTTCATTCTGTGAGGAAAAGCACTTAGTGTTCTCTCTCTCTCTCTCTCTGGCCTTGATGCCAGTGTGACTGTGTAGAGCATTTCCTGCTGACTGACCACTGAATGCTGCCGAGGGGGAGTCTGAGGACTCCACACTCTGTTCAGTGTGTTCAGAGTGTTCTGAAGCCAAGTGCCCATGTCAAAATGTGTGTCAATCAATGCCACAAACTCCCTCCCTTAGGAACACAGACATGCCAGACAGAGGTAGACACAGTGGACCAACACAGTACATTGATACAGGACATTGATGTAGTACACGGATTGAATCAGGACATGCACGTGGCACAGACAGCGGATAGAGGAAGCAGACACAGCACCACCGCCCAGTGCCCCTGGGTAGACCTGGCAGACATAATGCCCCATCAGCATTGAAAACTGAACTTGGTCTGGAATTTTTCTCTTAAACGGTATGCCCATGTTCTACTAACTGCTCTGTTCTCTTCTTCAAAGGTATAAATTCTGGGGCTTGGAGAGATGGCCCAGTGGTTCTTGTGGGGCACGAAAGCTCAGGTCCCAGCGTCTAGCTCAACTGATCTCGTACCCCCGGCCTCTCCTCACACAGATGCATATACCCACACACAGACACACAAACACACACTTACAGACACAATCATACACAGAAACACACAGACACACACATAATTCAAATTAATACAAATAAATATTTGGATTTTTTTTAAAGACACAGATTAAGTACACATGGAGTCATCTTTTCTCATCTTCCATCTGTCGTTTTCTATTTAATCATTTTTGTCTTCTTTATACTTTGCTTTATTTTCTGAATTCTGTATTCCATATCCATGTGTATGTATGTAACATATGAGTTTGTGTATTGTGTGGTTTGCCTGCTTGTATACATGTGTACCACATGTGTGCCCAGTGCTCACAGAGGTCGTCGGAAAGGCCACTGGATCCCCAGAACTGGAATACAGGTGGTTGTAAGCTGTCAGCCGAGTACGGGAAGCCTAACCCAGGTCTTGAGAGCAGCAAGGACTAAGCCATCTTTCCAGCCCCGGTTATATTTTATTAGCATATCTTAGCCCCACAAAGTAATGGCTTCAGTGAGATAATTCATGTGACATACTTTGATCCTGATCTGTTCTTCTCTTGCCTCGTTCATTCACTCTCCCGTTTCCACCATTTACCTGCTCAGTGCATTTTGTTCTGAGTTCACACACTCTGTGAGACAGGCCATGGCAGCCTGCGCCTGTCTGCGGAGCTCCCATTCTGTGATGATTCCACCCCCACCCCCAGCTGGCTGGAAATGGCACTTGTTCTTCTCTACGGCTGAACAAATGTCCTATGGATGTGCATTCCCGTTCTCTCACGGAGCGGGGGATGGGGGTTGGCCGACCCCACAGTTTGGTAAGACCCAGGAGTGTTGTACTTCACACCACCTCTGTTTCCCCAGCGAGTGGAGTCACGAGGAGCACGGGAACACGGCAGCTCTCCTTTGGCGTTTAGAGGAACGCCCACACATATTTGTAGAGGGGTTTGTGCTGGTGTCAGCTTGACAACGCTAGGCTCCAGCAGGGACAGGAACCTCCCGTAGGCAGGTCTGCAGACATCTTCCTGGTCCGGATTACTGTTCGAGGACCCAGGCCCTGTGGGTCATGGCACCTCTTGGTAGATGAGCGAGGGAGGCATAATGAAGGTGAAACAGGTGGGCCAGGAGCACGCCATTAAACAGCTTTCCATGGTCCCTGCCTCGGTGCCTGTTTTAGCTCCTGCCCTGACTTGCCTGTGATTGACAGCGGCATGGAAGAGTAAGCCATGCAAACCCTTTGCTCTCCTTCGAGGCCTTATCTCGGCAGTGGAAAGCAAACAGGACAGGGCGGCACCTGCTGACACTCACAGCAGTGTGTAAGGCGTCCTTTCTCTCTGCAGCCTCACCAGCATTTGCTGTTTAGTTCCTACATTGCTTTCCTGGTGCCAGTCTTGCTGAGGTGAGCCAGCCGGAATCTCTGGAAGCTTGCTGTGGTTTGTCTGTTTGGGTGCTTATTTCTTATAGTGCTGGGAACTGACGCGTGCCAGGCACACCTGCTGAGCTCTCTCCCAGCCCTCAGCCGCGTTCGCTTTCCCCTGATGCTCACAATGGTGAACACCTTTCGAGTATTTGTCTCTCGCTGACACTTCCTCTTTGTCCTGATTGCACAGTTACTGGGATCTTCAGTCTTTTCTTTTCTTAAACAAAACCTCTGTGGCCTTTATTTCTGTTTTCATCTCAGTGCTTCACTTTAGTATTTGCTTTCATCTTCCCAGTCATGGTTCAGCTTCTGTTTCTTATTGTTGTGTTGTTTTGTTTTGCAATATTTTGAACAGGTTAAGTGGAGGTTTCTCGCCGATGAGGGGATTCCTGCCCATGTCAGCCATCTGTAAGGACTGAGAGTGAGCAGGAGGGGTGGAGGGGACAGCTCAGCACATGGAGCATGGGCTCACACACACGAGAACCTGAGGCTGGCTCTCTGGAAGCCACGGAAAGCCGGACGCACGAGTGTGTGTCTGAGGAGAATCTGGAGCAGCCCATGAGCCAGCTAGATGTGTTCAAGGATTGTGCTCAAGGACTGCGGGAGTCCATGGCCAGCCAAATCTGCCATAGATTCCTGGGCCCGAGCATCTTTGTCACCAGCGCCTTCATCACAAACCACACCTACTGCTTGAAATGCTGGCCTTCCCACTTGTGCCCATCACTGCCCCAATGTAGCCTTCCCAGGTCCACCCAAGTGAAGGTTCCCTGCTGTGGAGGTGCTGAGCCGGCGAGGTGGAGGTGTCCTCACAAGTGTGAGGACGAGTTCAAACCCTAAAAGCCATTTAAAAAGTTGGTCATGATGGTATGAAAAGTGGACAGTGCCTAAAATGTAACACCCAAAGTTGTCCTCTGACCTACAAACACACATACATACACACATGTGCACACACACACACTCTCACACACACGTGCGTGTATACACACCTGTTCTTTGTCTCATCATATTACAGTTCGTCCTCCTCTCTGAGTGTTGAATAAGGCACAGGGACCCTGACTGAGGCCACGGGGAAACCAAACAACTAGTGTGCCCTCCACACCCCTGTCCTGAGCACACGTCCCCCTAGGTAAGAGAACACACTCCCCCAAACAAGTTCCCCAATTGTTTTCAGTCTTAATTCTCTGTAGTCAGCTCAGAAGCAGGCTGCAGTGTACATGGCGGCGGGTGTTTCACTGAGATGCCCGTGGTTTACAAATGCCGCCTGCATGCTCTTCCTTCTCCTCTTCCTTCTCCCACCCCTCCATTCAGGTTGCTCCTGGATGTCAGGATGTGTTCCCCACAAGTGCATGCGTGTGCGTCTCCTGGATAACGCTATCCCTTCCCATGCTGTTTGGAGGTGCAGCTGTCCCCAGCCCTGGCTTGCTCTGGGAACAGAGACACTGGCTTTGCCTAAAGAGAGCACAAGTCACAGCGATTGGGATGGGAAAACAAGCAAGCAAGGCAACTGCAGAGAGGCCGGGTGGGGACCCAGGTATGGGGAGGGGGTTGGAAGGATTTAACTGCCCCTCAGGCATGGGCAGCCCAGGGCATGGCCAACCCCAAAGTGGCATATAGAGTCATTTCTGTGATGCGCTCAAGAAAAACTGTGATTTAAAGTTCAGAGATCCAGGAAAGCAGCCAGGAAGTGTGTCGGGACTGGCTCCCTCCCGCCCACCCGGTGCCTCTGGCCATGACTGCAAAGCCCATGGAAAAGCAAGCGCCATCTGCCTCTGCCTGGGCCTGGGGAGCACAGAGCCTTAGCAGGGGATCTCGGCCTCGGGTCCCTGGATTCTGTTCCATCCCCCTTCCCTTCTGCTGTCCTTGGGGACAAGGAGTTGAACAGCTGCTGCCAGGCAGAGAAGGAGGCCCTGGTTGTGCTTGGCCCATGGCCCACCTTACAGCTCGTGATGAGGGAAGCCAGTCTTCCTTCCTGCTAGGTATGCATCCAAACTCTGGGGCCCCAGGACTGTCCGTGGGAAGGCCATTGAGGAGGAGACAAGGTTTTGATAAAATCCCCACATTTGGCAGCACAGGGTTCTGTGGCTCAGCAGTACTGAGGGTCACGTGAACTCGGCACACTTATGCAACGGCTGGTCCACAGGGAGGCTGCCCGGCAGCTGCAGACATCCTGACTTCTGCCTTATGAATTGGAAGTTTGCTGTTGGATTTCAGGTCTCATAAGGAAAGCTATTTTTCTGCTCCACTTAATTGCATGTTTATTTGGGTTTGGGGAACTGTTTGAACACCGCCCATGATGAAAACCCATCCTCAGTAATAGAAAATCAGACCCTCTGATTGCCCTCTGACCTCCAGTTTCATATAGAAAGGTTCCAGGGACAGCCAAACAAGGTGGGGGTCATGAAGTTCTCCAAACGGAGAGAGGAGATTCCAGAAGGCTTCAGAAAATGCAAAGTACGGCCCTTTTGTTTCTTTAATACCCTGGGTGAGAAAAGACACATCCCACATCCCTCTGCTCTTCCAGTAAGGTTGACCAGAGTCAGGGCGGGAAAGAAGGGCAGAGAAGGGGCAGAGAAGAAAGGGGAAAGACACACATTTTCTAAGTTTACAATCCACAAGTATGCTCTGTGGGGTTCCAGTTCCTTTGCGTTGGCTGACACTTGTTATGTACCCCGTCTTGCCGACGGCCCTGGGACATACTCTGCAGGCATTTGAAAAGCAAGCATTCTGCTGTTGTTGGGTGAACGCCACGCTAACCCTGACTACGTGCTGTTCGTTGACAGGTGGGCTGAGTGGCTGAGCCCTGAGACGCCGAGTTCTTTCTAACGGCTCCAGGGATTGTTAAAAACAGTGCATTGATGCCTTCAATTGCTGTGAAGATCTTCAGCCTCTGCTCTCTTAGATCAGTTTTTGTTCCTGAATCTCAGGCCTCCACTGTTGGAGAGTATCCGTCCATTTGTAATTATGTTTCTGTGTTTGGCATTTACTAAAGCTTCCCTTCACCCCGGTCCTGAGTTTGCTCTCGGCTGCTTTTCCTGACACTCCATCATACCTGCCTCATTCTGTTCATCTTTTTTTTTTTTTTTTTTTTTGAGACAGGGTTTATCTGTTTAGCCATAGCTGTCCTAGACCACGCCCTATAGCCCAAGCTGGTCTCAAACTGAGAGATCGAGAGATCTGCCTGCCTCTGCCTCCCAAGTGCCGGAATTAAAAGTATGTGCCATAACCACCTGGCTTGCTTATATCCTTATGGCGTTTAATCTTCAATGATTTTTTCAACCTACATAGCAATAATATTTAAATGGTTTCATTTAAACAGTTATACTTCCTGCATATACGTAGATTTTTCATTTATACATTTCTTATCTCTGTCTTTAAATTGGCATGTTTAAACCATTTACATTTAATATAATTACTAGCATGTAAAGATTTAGATGTGCCATTTACTTTTTTTTTTTTTACTTTTTTGTTGTGGTTATGGTTCCCTGTTCTACTTTATGTGAATTTCTATGGTCTATTTGAACCTTTTTTATAATTTAATTTTTATTTTTCTGCAGTGTTTTCACATGTCTTTACTCTTTTGGTGGTTTCTCTGAACATGGCATTCTCTACACTAACTTACTTGTTGCGGATATTTTTACAGTTCCAGGGAGGTGGGGAAACTCAGATCTCTTTACATCCACTTTCTTTCTACCAATTTAGGACATCATCGCACATGCCCTGAGAGCCATATCAGCCCTGCTGTACTTGTTCTTCAGCTCTCAGACGTAACTTAGAAAACTGAAGAAGACAGAAGGACCTGTGTGTCCACTGTGTCCTGGCTCTATCCACGTATTTCATATTTGTGTGATGTGTGAAGATTACTTACCTTGTCATTTGCTTTCTGTTTAGGCAACTGCTTTTTGGGGGGATAGGCCTGCTGACAACAAATTCTCTTTGTTTTCCTTTATCTTAGAAAACTTTTATTTACCCTTAACTTAGAAATATTTTTGCTGGTTGTATTAACTGACTTTCTCATTGCTGTATAAAAATACCTGGCAATACAACTTGGGGGGGTATTTTAGCTCCTGGCATCGGGGGTTTCAATCTATCTTCAGGAGACACCAGGGCCTTCTGTATCTAGTGTTTCTGAGACGCTGGCTTCTGCAATGCTGAGTCCTGGGCATACAAAGCAAAGAAAAAACTGAGAATCCACTCCCAGTACCTCAGGTCATTGCTTTTTTTCTTTTCAGTCCATCCTGGCCTCAAGGTCCACATTCCATTCTCATCTCTAGCATCTTATTTAATCTTCTCCAGAAACATGCTCATGGCCCCACCCAGACCCCTGTTTACTAATGTGCTAGGCATGCCTTGATTAACCATCAGTCAGAAAGAGACTAGCAACTCCAAGTGAGCCTACTTCCTCCCGGTCTCCATGGCTTCCTATAAATCCGCTCTCATCTGAGGGACTTTTCCCTTGGAAACATTTGTGGTTGTTTTCAGACCTTCTTGGTTTTCAGACATTTCTGCGGAACCTTTGTGTAAGTCACTTTGGGTTTTCTTGTTTAAGATTCACTGAGCTTCTTAAATCTATGGGTAAACATCTTTATAACACTTGGAAAAGTTGCATGTTATTTCTTTGGACACTTTCAGCCCCACCCGTGTCCTGTTCTCCTGATACGTCAGCAATGTTAGATCTTCTGACACGGGCCTAAGGTGTTGATAAATCCTCTGACTCTGGCCTAAGGTGTTCACAAATCCCCTTCATTTTCTTTCTCTCTGCTGATCAAGTCTGTTAACTTCCATCAACAAGGTCACTGTATCTGTGTTCTGTCATATCCATTGAGTCTTTCATTTTAGTTATTTTATTTTAGTTTTCAGTTCCAAATGTTCCATTCAGCTCTTCTTAATAGCTTCTAATATTCTCCCAAAACCTACTACTGCTTTGTTGGAAATTTTTCATAGTTTTGATCAAGTACATAATTGTCTTGGTTATGACATGCCTTGAACCCTTTAAACCCTTTCTCGTGTGAGTCTAAAAACCATGTCAGAGCAGGGTCTGGATTTGTCTTTTCTCAGCTTCCTGTTCTTGGTGTTAAAGGTTTTTCTGTTGAAACCTGGACACTGTGGGCTGAAAGGTTCTGTCTCGCATCTCAATTTCGTGTTGTAATAGTACTGTGAAACCACTCTGGCGGGTTAGGAGGGCATTGCCTCACTGGTCCCTGAGAGGCGTCATCTGGTAACAGCGGATCTTCATCAGGGCTGGCTGGGAACAAGGCCAGGCCCCTCCAGGGCGTCATGTGGAGTGAGGCGTGAAGGACGTGGTCTCATTGTTACTTGGTCTCCACTGACTCTTTGTGATGTAGCCTGTCTGTGACTGGGTGGGGCCTACGTAGCGGTAAATGTCCCAGATCCACCCTACTCTCCGTGCCTCAGTGGAGGACAGAGCTGTCTCCCCCTGTCAGAGCCATGTAGATGTCCAGACTCCAGAGCTGACCCTAGGGAGTCTCTCTAACCTTTGCATGTGCGTAAACCCAGACCCCACACTCTGTCCCTTACGGCTGGCAAGGGGGAGGTCTCCCACTGTGTTTGACTTGGCTTTCAGCATGGGTGCTGCTATTTTCCTTTCTAGCCAGAGTTAGAGAAATTATTAGAAAAATACTTTGTTTTAAATTCCTACTTTCCCTATCATTTGGCTAGAGACATCAGGGTCTTCTGTATCTGGTGTTTCTAAAATGCTGGCTTCTGTAATGTCCAGTCCTGGGCATACAAAGCAAAGAGAAAACCCAGAGAAGCCACGCCCAGCTCCCCAGGTCACTGTCTGGCCTGCTCAGGGTCTTCTTAAACAACAATTACCAGAGTTGGGGAACTAGGTCAGTCAGTAAAGCACTTTCCTTGTAAGCTTCAGGACGTGGGTTTGAGCCTCATTAATCTATGTTTTCTTATTAAGAAAAAAAAAAAGTCAAGCCTGGAAGAGCTGGAAGAGTAAGCTTACATACATTCTCAGCACTAGAGAAGCAGGCATGGCAGACCTGTGCTTGGTGGCCAGCAAGCCTAACCTGGTGAGCTCAGGATGCTAGAGAGACCCTGTCTCAAATAGGAGCAGCTGAGCCTGAGGACAGACACCCACGCTTTTACCCTGGATTCCACATGCACGAGCGTGTGTGTATATACATGAATAAGCACACACGTGCACACACAAATTGAATAAGTGAAAGGTGCAATGTCCGGAGTTCTAAGTTGCCCTTGGCGAGGGAAATGGGGAGAAGTGTATCTATCCAAAATCAATTTAAAATTAAGAAATCCATCACAAAGAGAAAGACAAAGAAGCCATGGAGTAATAAAAGGGCAGGGTGGTTTTCCCTTGCTCTTCTTAGGCTCCCTGCTGATGAGAACCAATTCCTGGGTGCTCAGTGACAGGGTACCTTCCCTCCCTGCCCTCCGCTAGCTAATCGCAAGTTCAAGCTGAAAGCACATGGAAGGACGCACAAGAAAATGATACAGTGTCCACCCATGAATTTTCCTCAGTCTTCAACTCCAGTAAACGTCATATTTGCTCACGGAGAATTTTTCAAAGTATGGTTTTGAAAGCGTTGCCCTGACGAGGTGTGTTTCGTGGCCGCTGATCCACTGGAGTGGCTGAGAAACCACATCTTATCTTCCTCACTCTTCCCTGGTGGCATCTGCTCCAGACGGGCTTCCTAGCTGAGTCCATCGGCCAGGGTTCTGGGGCAGCCGTCATGGCCGGTGCTCTGCTTTGAAAATCAGCTTCTGTGCCAATATCCGGGTACAACTGGCTCCCGCGTGGCCTGGCTCAGGAGGGACTCCTTGATAGGCTCCTCTGGTTTCTATGTCCACTGTGCGTGTGCGGGGGCAGCTTCACTAAGGCTCTCCAATATTAAATAGTTAAATTCCACAGTCGGCTCGCTCTCCTCTGGAAGCTGATGGCAACCATCAACATGCCTGAGCTTTAACAGAGACTTACACAGGTTGGCCCGTGAGTGGACCATCAATTAACTAATTAACTAATTAAAGGCAGATGACTGAGCGCTGAGGGTACCAAGCAACTGCCTGACGCCTTTGGAGGGGACTGACTACCATAACGCTGACATAGGCAGACCAAGCATTCGGGAGGCCGCCACCCACCACAGTGGCCACAGCATAACGGGCCAGGTGGCTGCTCCCGGAGCCAAAGGAGGCCACCGTGCTACCTGTCCACCCTCATCACACCAACCCAGTTCCCACGGCCATCCAGCTCTACGTAAACACAATCAGAGTCCACAAGGGCCTGGACTCCAGACAAGTCACAGGCAGAGTGAGGCTGAGAGCAAACGCTGGGGTTCTCCTAGGGTGCAACACTGGCATTGAGTCCCGGGGAGCCGGGGAGAACCTGTCAGGAGGAGGACAGCAT